>NC_051155.1:46184786-46229025 GCF_013339745.2 Dermacentor silvarum
GACCTGGCCGTACGTTCTTGTCCAAAGTCATTGACGACATCATGCGTGCCTGCTCAATACAGCACAAAATTACCACCTCCTACCACCCACAAACGAACGGCCTCACTGAGCGTTTGAACCGCACGCTTACAGACATGCTATCGAAGTACGTTTCCGCCGACCACCGTGACTGGGACCTCGCTCTACCTTACATTACCTTTGCATACAACTCTTCCCGTCTCGAAACTGCTGGCTTTTCCCCGTTTTACCTATTGTATGGCCGAGAACCGACGCTACCACTAGACACTGTGCTCCCGTTCCCCACAGCTTCAACTAGCGATTATGCCTGTGATGCAATCGCCCGTGCTGACCATGCTCGCCAACTTGCGCGTGCTCGTCTGCAAGTGTCTCAAGAAAAACAGAAACAACGCTACGACCTCCGTCACCGTGATGTGCATTTTGCGCCCGGCACCCTCGTGTTACTTTGGTCACCATCGCGTAAAGTTGGCCTTTGTGAAAAACTGCTCTCCTGTTACACAGGCCCATATCGCGTGCTCCGCCAAGTGACCGATGTCACCTACGAAATCGTTCTAGCCACGCCCACTACGTCCTCCGCTGTGACAACCAGTGATATTGTCCACGTCGCCCGGCTCAAACCCTACACCTCTCCAAGCACCTTGGATATTTAACAGCACCGTGACGGCGCTTTTGCCGCCGGGGGGGTAGTATTACGATAGCATCGAAAGATGTTGAAGAAACGAGCCGCCGCGCGAAAGACGACGAAGTGTGTCTGTGCTCTTGGTGCGAGCGATTGTGGGCCTGGCTGTCTGGCTTCTGTGTAAATAGCGTGTAAATAGCCTCTTTCGTCTGTGTCCTTCCACACGTAACAATATTGACACGTTTAATTGCTTATCTTTCTCCGGTGACCGCTTTTTACCGGCTAAGTAATGTTAACATTATCGCGCGGCACAGGACACGCCTGCAGGTGCCGGAATTTTCTTTAATGTTATCGATATTTCTCTCCGGTGTCTTTTGTCAACGAGCCTTGCGTAATCTGATTGTATGCGCGACGCGAATCGTGTAGTACTTTCTGGAAGGCATGCGGACACCTGCGATTATGCGGGAACCTTCCACGAGTAGTCGTGTACAGGGGCGTAGCCAGAAATTTTTGTCGGGGGGGGGGGGGGGGTTCATCGGCCCGACCGGGGGGGGGGGGGGGGGGGGGCAAGCGTCTGTTTTCCTCTACGTGATGTGATCGATAATAAATATCGGTAGTTTAAGCAGACTCTATGCATGGATATCAAAGACATGGGACCCCCCCCCCCCCCCTCTCGCGTGTGTGTGTGCTTGTGAAGAAATTAAGTAAAAAGTAATGTAAGCTCAGTAAAATACAGTAAGCACGACAGGTACAGTGGGCGTTTGGAGCAACCGTCTCTCATCGCTGCCATTGAATGGACCAGTCTTCGAAAACGCATCACTGAGACGACCCGCCCGATCGGAGAAGACATCATTAATTGTTAATATCCGTTAAGCGTAGATGGCGTCGTCCTCGTCGTGGCGAAGTGCGTTTCACAGGTCAAGGACGGCTATACATGTGAAAATGCACGTGTTACCAAGCTATACCTACTCCCCTAGCAATAGCTTGTTCGCTGCGTCCTTGCGCTAGAAAACTTAAATACGCGCAAAAACGAGTAATGCTTTTTTTTACGAAGCTTTCGTCGCCTTGCATTTCCTGCGGCAAGTGCATGGGCCGCTGTGTCTTCCGCTGTGTGCGAGCGTGCAGCCGTCATTTGCCTTTCGTCAACAGATTCAGAATTGTACAGAATATTTCACCGCACTGCATAGTTATGGCATGTGTACGCATTCTAAGTAGTGCGTGCGAGTCATTTCTGCTTCACTTAGGCCGGTGCAAGCAGGAAGCGGCCTTGTACGTCACAGAATCTCGACTGATTGGTGTACTAGTGATGCAGGAATGAACTCCGGTCTTGTTCAGTGCATAGTGCACATAATCAATTTCTCAGGACGCGTGAATTCCGACGAGAACTGTCAGCGCCTGCAACAAGAGTGTACTTACGCTGTACTGCGCACAGCAGTAATCCATGCTTGTCGGCTGTCTGTTTCATGCATTCTGTTGCGAGTCGGTGGAATTTCACTGCTGGCATCAACCCTTGCGTGTGTACATTGCTGTATTGGGATTCCACAACACAACAGCAACTACCACCCTTTCGTAATTGCTGGTTTGGGATTCAGCAACACAACAGTATACCTAACAGCCTTCCGTAGGGGCGCAATCGCAAACGAGAGGCGTTTTGCGCTGCAGACTATGGCTACGTTCACACTTGGAAGCGGCAAGCGGGTGGAGAGGCCAAAGCGGCCGGAAAGGCCAAAGCGGCCGGAAAATCTTTCCGCGCATGGCCAAGTTCACATTTGTTTTGCTACCACCGCGGCCGCCGCTGCCGCTTTCGTCCACATCCATCTAGTCTGCGTACGTTTGTCGGCGTGGTGGCGCTCATTATCGCATTATTTCGAGCGGTATGTTCATTCACTGACCCACCCGTCATCAACAGTGATCATCTTGCGCAATTTCGCGTGTCATCTGCGACCTTCGGTAAGTTCCTCATTGGCGTTCCGTAATTCTCCTCACACGGGCGCGGTAGCGCTGTGTCACAGGTTGCTGCCTAGGCGTGATTATATTTCTTTAATAGTTTTTATTTACAAGTTGTAATAACATTCGATCATTTCGTATTATTTTCGGCGCCTCCAGGACACGAAAGCGGCAACGGGAACACCAAAGCTAAAACCCGGGCTGGCCCTTGTGTTGAGGTTCGCCGAAGCCTGCGCGTCCTACGTGAGACCTACGCTCCCAATCTATCGTCGCGACGAGAAAAGCACCCCGCGACTTCTGCTACATACCGTGCACGTGCGAGGAGAATTATGGAGCGCCAACGAGGAATTTGCCTAACTATTGTCTGCCGTGGAAGTGGAAGAAGAAATGGCTTTTATACTTCTACCTACTTGTTTTCTAGAAATGGACAATGAATAAACGGAAGACGCGGACACCTCGGAAACGGAGGTGGTGGGTTTGCTTGGCTTTGCTAAAGTGTTAGAAGTTGGGTCACGCCAAGCCTTCGTTGCCGCACCTGCTGTCGCGCGACGTTGATTACTATCGCGAGTATTGCTGACAGTACGTTTTAGTACTCTCTTGTCGTAGAGCAAGGGGTGGTTCTTGATCGCGTCGATCAGCATTGCAGCCTACACTTTTGGTGCCATGTTCAATGTTACAACCGGAAGTTTACATGCTAGTGTAGCTTCCGGTCGAGCAGAACGACTTTCCGCCACGTTTCCGCTTCGCCATGGCGAAAAAATCGGTCCGAGACCAATTTGGCTCGCCGCCTGTTTTTCTGCCTGTTTTGCCGCCTAGGCGGGCGGATTTTTGCAAGATTTTGCCGCTTCCGCCAGCTTCGAGACCAAGTTCCTACGCGAACGCGGCCTAACCGGTACCTGAAGGGAAGCGGCGGAAATGTATACCGGAAATTTCGACCACCTGGGGACTTTAACGTGCACCTAAATCTAAGTAAACGGGCCTCGAGCATTTTCGCCTTCATCTAAAATGCGGCTGCCGCATTTGTTGCTTCATTTGCTGCGCATTTGTTGCGCATTTGTTGTTTCAGAATGCGGCCGCCACATTCGCGCCCAACACCTCACAGAGTGTCAAGGCCTTGACAAACGCCGTGACAGTTTTTTTTCCATATGCAGACATGATTCGCTGTAAATTACCAACCCAAACGGAAGCGCCCAGGAATGAAAGTGTGAAAGTAGCACCGGTTTCTGGAAATATGTCAGCGCGAAGCGACGAGAGCAAAGGGTGGGTTAGGGGGGGGGGGGGGTGCAAAAAATTTCGGAGGGGGGGGGGGTTGAACCCCCCCAACCCCCCCCCCTTGGCTACGCCACTGGTCGTGTATAAAAGCCGACGCACTTGACCCAGTGATCAAATTTCGACGACCGCCGACATATCTTGACGCTATTGTTGTGCATTGAGTTTTACTTGCTCTTGTGGGACAGGTTCGTCCAATAAAGAAGTCGTTTCGTGATTCACAGTTCTGCTAGTGTGTTCTTCAATGTCACTACAACCTGACAATATACATAAGTTGCTCATTAGAAAAGCCCTAGTCATTTCTCGGTCAGTTCTATCACTGGAGAACAGAAAAACTCTGAGGAATTACTGCTTCGAATATTGTTGCCACAATTGTGTGTTTTAGCTACATTAAGCCGTGTTAATTTACGCACAAATGGTGCACGAAGCAGAGAAACTGAAAATCTGCCATTCAATTTGGCCAAGCAACCTCTATATAATGTTCTTATCAGTAGATAACATATGGTGAGAGATCGCGTAGTATTATGACGGAGCTCTGCCATTTCCACCGCTGAGTGCATCTCTTGCACGGACTTCTTTTTGATACTTAGGCACATACCATGTCGGTTCAGCTCAAGTCAGGTAGCTCGGACATCCCGTTCCCAAGAAAACATTATGACCTTATATGAAACAAACGCTAAGTAACTAAATATTTATTTTAGATTAGTACGGAACACTTCAACCGAGCTATTATGCTCGTGTTAACTACCAGTACTCATTGCGTTTGCGCACATGCAAGCGTAGGCCACACAAAGCATGATCAAATTGATGCCTTACACAAAATGTCAGGCGATATTAAAGCAACACACATATTGAATAGTTATATGCTCGCGGCCTCTGTCGTCAAGAATCACCGACAACAGGAAGGGGCAGCTCTCGATGGAAAGTGCCCGCGTATTAGTAGACGACTATTCGGCGTTTTCGCTAGCACACATTTATACGCCTGTGCTTGGTAACAAGATACCGAAATTAATCACTTACAAACACTCCCTTTCGTTAAATGGCGTCGCGTATAAGACAGTAGTCGTTTAGATTTGTGCCCTGCAAAGCAAGCGAATAACCACAGTCAGTCATATCAACTGCCTGCCTACTGTATCAGGCAAATTGACAAATTAAAGTATTTCTTACCGGTAGCAGTATGTCAGCGCACCGGAGACGTGTTTTTACTTTCCGCTGTACAGGAATATTCAGCGTCACCGACGCTGATTTTTCAAAACATCACCGAGATATGCGGCTTCGCTTGTACGGCATACGTTTGCAAATATAGGCCCTTCTTTCACACCAACAACTACAAAGTACTTGATGAACACAAGACATTCGCTTTCAACCGAACATCGCGGTTTAATGTCATAATCGAGAAAACATGCGATGAAGCTCATGTTTTAGTACACTCTAGCTCAAGGACGTGAAAGGACGTGAAAATTGCGATTATTACACAATGACAGTGTAAGCCATGCTACAATTTTTGATACGACACAGGACCAGCTGCAAAAGTTTAAGTATGCTACTGTGTGGACGACTAGCATCATTGCGCTAATATACTTGTCATCATTATCATCTATTCTTTTTCCGTTCTCATGGTGTAGAGTAACAGGCCCACAACCTCAAGCCGACGAGTGAATCTTTCTGTAATTACCGTTTACTTCTTTTACTACTACTACTACTACTACTACTACTACTATTACTACTACTGCTATTAGTTACTATTACTACTAACCCGGTATAACGACATCCAGCTACAGCTGAATGCTTTTGCTTACATTCCGATAGCCGTGGAGCTATATTGCTCTAACTATTTTTTTACAGTTTTTCTGCTTCGGCTACTACAAAGCAAGTAGTGTTTACCCGAGCGGCGTAGGCGAGTTGTTCTCACTTCGCTAGCATACATTCTTCATATTTGTTCGAACTTTTTTTCTCAGTGCCGGCATTTGTTGGATCAGGAAGCAGTGTTACTAAAATTGATGCGCCCGTCAACACGATGTACCGGCTCATCAATTTTCGCAGGGTGCAAACAGGAAGCGTGGGTAGAAAGTAATCTTCTACGCTGCTGAGGCCACGTAAGCGCACGTTAGTGCAAAAGATGACATATGCGTGCATTCATGGCTAAAAAAAAACACAACGCACGTGACAGGCAAATTGCCAAACAGCGGTTGCGACACGTACGGCATGAAGGTTCAATTGGTGGATCGCAGAAGAAATCGACGTGTCGCAGAAGTTCAGAATAAACCGTACTCTGTAACTCCAAGGCTCTACATCTACATCTACCGTACTCTGCGTTCTTGCCTGTGAATTCTCGATGGCGCTCGAAGCGAGAGTTCCCGTTGACTTTATCTCGATCTCTTTGCAAAAAGCGACAGGCTTAACAACAACGACAACAAGGCGGCACTTGCTGCGTCTATGTAAAAAAAATATAGTGTTTCTTCAACAATATTAAAGTGTTATTTGACGCTATTGTTTGCGCGTCGAGGCGGTATACTACCGTGCATGCTAGGTGCATGAATTATGTTAAATTTATTCAAGCGCACCTTTTTTCAAAATTTATTTTGTGGCAACAGTTAGTTACAAATAGCCTCTACTTTTACCGCTCGGTGCTTTTTCAAAAGTTAGTAATAATATTTTATTTAAAATTTTATTACGTGTGGTGATTGTTCTTTAGCAAACATCATCCAGTCTCAACGCCGCGTAGACTAAGAAGTCTTGTCATTTATTTGCACGTTAAAGATTGCAAAGAAGAATGAAGTAATCGTAGATGAAGACCATCCTATTCCTCAAATTAAATTCTGCTACTAGCACGCTACATATTTTGTCTGTGATAAACACTTAATGAAGGTCAGTGTGATGCAAATTTATCCGCACCAAATCAAACGAGAATCCATATTCCACTCATAATTCTCATCGTGCGAAAACTCGGCACGCCTTCTCTACCTCCAGTGATTTAGAATGAAAGCTTATGCTAAATTGCCCTTCACTGGCTAGTTCGCCATGTAGAATTAAGTCAGGCAGTAATTCGCTCACATTTGTCCCTTTTTCTCAAGCCAGGGCGATAATTAGGGACTCAACGATTACAGTTTTTTGCTCACAGTGCTACCAAACGTAGCTTCGTCTATTGATTCCGGTGCAACGAAACAATCGCACACCTTCTTTGTGAGTGCCCTCGTTTTAACCCGCAGAGAGCAGCTCTCTCAGCCACGATAGGTCAACTGTACAAACGCTTAATAACGCAAATCAACATCCTTGGAAACTGGCCTACACGAACAACAGCACGAGCCACCTTGAAGGCACTGCTGCGGTATTTAAAAGACACCGAACCCAGTGAGAAATTGTGACTCTACACTGTGTGACGTAGGATGGGACATTGACACTATTCAACACTAGAACGCCTTCGCAGACTGCGTGACAATGCCCACAGAAACCGTTCTGTTTTGTGTGTGTGTGTGTGTGTGTGATTTTTTTCTTTCCTTTTTTCCCCTTTTTTGTACTTATTTTTTCTCGCTCTTTCCTGTCGAATCCCTTTACCCCTCCCCCGGTACAGGGTAGCCAACCGGAGATAATGTCTGGTTAACCTCCCTGTCTTTCCTTTACCTTTTTTTCTCTCTCTTCGTCTATTGAAATAAAACGTTGTTTGAATAGTACATGCGTAATGTACAGTCGTGCGATTTATGAGAGGGAGCATAGGATCGAATAGCTAACCCTGCTGTGATGAAAAATGTAATGATGTTGATGAGGTTTGGGTCCAGGACCACTCACCAAGGAACGCAATCGACCATTCGAGTGCACACAAACACAGAATATATCTTAACAGCACAAAGACGTACAAACTCACGATGTACATGTACTTAAGAGTCATGCTGACGCATTCAGTCCCAAAGCTGCTACTAGAGTGTCCTGTTGTATAACATAAGTCTCTCGCCGTGCGTTCCCTTTGCGTGGAGCCTGTTGACGCGTAGAGGTTGATGTCGGTCCCGAAGGATCAGCTGACGGCTAGACGGCATCACGATGGGCCTACCCACGGCTTATATGTGATCTGCAGCTGCAGAAGCGACGGTAGCAGACACAGCCGTGGTAGCCATGCAAGAGTTCTCGCTACTGCTATGGCCTCCAGCAGCAGTCTGGTAGTGGCAGTGGCCCGGGAAAACGACCACCTCGCCTGGCTCCCTGGACCGGTTGTCCAGCAGGAACGCAGGCCCTTGAGGGTCCTTGGACCGGTTGCCCCGCTCGCCGGGGTGTCTGGACCGGTTTCCCCACTCGCCTGGCTCGCTGGACCGGTTGCCCAGCAGGAACGCAGGTTACTGGAATCCGAGAACGAGTTGTCTCGTTCGCCTGGCTCCTTCGACCGGTTGCCCACCAGGAACACAGGTCCTTTGCGTCCGAGAACGGCGTAATGGGCTATCTAGGTTCTCTGGATCGGGCGTCTGGCGAGAACCGGCTGGTTTGGTTTGGTTTGGTGCCTATAGAAATAGCACAACCCACTACGGGGGATTGGCCATGAATCGGGCGGCAGTGGGAAGAAAAATTAAGGATACCTAAATGGGATTTTCTTACTTAAGAATGAGATAATAAATCGCCTTTAACGCCGAGCAGCTCTGAACACTCGCACGCACCACGCGCCACACGATCACACCGCTTCTTCATCACCCCCGCACGGCGAACGCGGCAATGTCTTTGTGTTTTTCGCGCACTTCCGTACATATCATGACAAGCAGTGGTTTCAGGAAAGTTGTTCACACCTTTTCTAATGGGGAACAAGGCAGAAAACAAAGGCCAACGTGCTGCGGAAAAGTCCACTTTCAAAACGAGTTCACTACATATACAACTATTGTTTTAATAGCAAAGTCGGCAAATGTCTTCTTGTCCTTCAGCATTCCAAAGATTAAAAATTTAACCTCTAAGGTAGTATATACTTGTTAGTTCAGGGATTTAAACACGGCTCAGGTAATCCACTCCGACGTTATCCACCCTTTGATGTAATCAACGGCAAAGGAGTACTCTTGCAAGAGCAAGCTCCACCGCAAAACTCTGTTGTTGAGATGTTTGGCCGACTGCAAGTATTGCAAAGGTTGATGGTCGGATTGTATGACAAATTGTTTGCCATACAAGTACAAATGGAATTTTTGTACGGTCAATACAAGTGCCAAGTATTCCCGTTCAATGGTGGAATACCTTGTTTCTCGAGGCAACAGGTTGCGGCTAGCGTAGGCAACAGGATGTAAGACCTGATCCTTTCCTAGCTGGAGCAGTACGGCACCAAGGCTAGTGCTTGAGGCATCGCTGCGGAGGACAAATTCCTTTCTCATATTGGGTGCTGTAGAATGGGAGCGTCGCCAAGCTTATTCTTCATAATGGTGAAAGCTTGCCCTTGAGCCGATTGCAAGCAAGAATGTTGTTCTGTCCTTTCCATGTGAGATCAGTCAAAGGCTTGGTGATCTCAGCATAGTTAGGGATGAATTTCCCGTAGTAGCCGGCAAGACCTAGAAAAGACTAGAGGGTCTTATTTGTCTTAGGTTTTTTTTACTGCAAGAATCTTGTCTAGAGTCTTCAGAAGAGGTTCAACTTTACCGTCTCCAATTCGATGTCCCAGGAAAAATATGGTCTGCTCTCCTATCTCACACTTGCTGGGTTTGATCGTTACCTTGGCCTGTTGGATTCTCTCAATACACACGCCGCGGAGTGGCTAAATACTCATTCCACGTATTTGTAGCAATGACAACATCGTCAAAATAGTGGTGAACATTTCCTAGGTCCCCAAAAACGGCTCGCATGAGGCGTGCGAAAACAGCCGGAGCTGTCTTGATTCCAAGCGGCATGTATACAAAGTGATACAGGCCACATATACTGGAAAATGCTGTTTTTTCTCGCCTGTCCAGAGACATGGGCACCTGCCAATAGCTTTTGTTAAAATCAAATTTTGAGAAAAACTTGCACTGACCATTAAGGGCAAGAACCACGTCGATGGGCGGTATGGGATCACTGTCAGCAATCAAGGTCTTATTAAGCTCCCTGAAGTCTATACATAAACGGATCGTATTGTCTGGTTTCTTGACAACTACGATGGGAGTGTGATAGGGTGACAGACTTTTCTATGACGCCCAATTTTAGCATTTCTTGTACTTCCTTCTCGACGCTTTCCGTAAAGCTAGCGGGATAGGATACTGGGGAACATGGATTGGCTTATCAGAGGTCAAGCGTAGTACGCACTAGAGGAGTTCAGTCTTTCCTGGTAGGTCACAAAAAATATTCTCAAATTTCTCAAACAAGTCAAGCACCTCTGAACGTTGTTCAGCACTTAGCTTCGTAGATAACCTCATATCAGCCGCCGTCTGTGTACGGAAGAGACTAGGGGAGGGAATCTCGTGGGAAGCTTCTTCGCTTAACGGCTCCTCATTTGCTTCCGATGGGCCTTGGTCGATCTCGGTTATAACAGAGACCTGCTGCACTGGTAAAGGTTCGCGTTCCTCATATTTCTTGAGCATATTGATGTGGAATATTTTTATTTTTCCACTCATGTTGAAAACATAGTCGACCTCGTTCTTCTGTTCGATAACTTCAAATGGACCCTTCCATTACATTAGCAATTTGTTGGAATCAGTCGGCAGTAGAAGCAGTACTTTATCACCAACGTTTAACTTGCGAGGACGAGGACGGCTCTTCCGGTCAAAGTAGGTGTTTTGCTTTGCCCATGCCCTCTCCAACACGTCATGGACGAGTTTGCATGTCTCCTCAAGGCAATTTCGAAGATCGACAAGATAGGTGTAGGCTGTGCGAGTTTCACCGTCGATATCTTCATTGGTCCACAGGTCCTTGAGCACCGTCAGTGGTCCTCGTACGTGTCGACCATAAATCAAATGAAAAGGCGAGAAGCCCAGGCTTGCTTGTAGCATTTCTCTGTAGGCGAAGAGCAGTGGAGCAAGGTACCTGTCCCATGATCGCAGTTTGTCCTGGCAGATCCTCTTCAGCATGGTCTTCAGGGTCCCGTTGAACTTCTCAACGAACCCATTCACCATGGACATGATAGGGAGTCGTTCGGAGAAACCCGATGGCGAGTTGACGGCCCACCTCTTCCATGAGTTCTGCTGTGAAACTTGTTACTTGGTCGCTTACGATCTCTTTCGGTAGACCAATGCGAGAGAAAATCTCAATCATTCCCTCTGCCACGTTCACAGCATCAACTGCAGGGAGAGCAATGGCATCCGCATATCGGGTGGCAAAATCTATAAGGGTGAGAATATAACGGTTGTCACGGTCCGATTTCTGTGAGAAAGCCCCGATTAGATCAACCGCAACGCGCTCAAAAGGTGTACGTATGAGAGCCATTTTGCCCAGAGGCGCACCATCAATTTTGCTAGTTGTCTTGTTCGCTGGCACTTATCGCAGGACTTCATGAAATGTTTCACGTCGCCATGCAGATCTGGCAAGTAAAATCCGCCAAGCTTCGATCTGTCGTGCGCCGAATGCCTTGATGTATGGCCATAAGACCTTCTTGCACGACTTGAAGGATAGGTGTTCTAAACACCTTCGGCACGGCTAGCTGGTTAAATGTTATGCCTGTAATAAGACAGTAGTGTCGGTAGAGAAGCCCACCTTTTTCAAGGAACGAGTAGCAGTAGCCTTTTGGTGACTTGAACTTTCTGTTGACTTTAGCAAACAGAGATTTCAAAGTTTTGTCTTTCTGCTGTTCCTCTGCTAATTGATCTTTGGTAACGTCGCACCACTTTATCTTTGGTACACACAATGGAGTCGTCTTATCCTATTGTGGCTTGACCATGGCGGAAACATAGTGAGGGTGCTCCACAGGTATCATTTTCAAACTGGAGTTTAACGACGCAGCGTCTCTTTCATCGACTGAAGCGTGCTTCCAGTTAATACCTGGCTCGTGAGGTCCTCTGACACCCGGTCAGTTTCCAAGCACAAGATCATAAAGCGGCTTGTTCATACATAGGGGCTGTGATTTCTCCAGTAAAGTACGGTGTATTTACGTGGAGTTTGGCCTCTGGTACATCAATTACAGAGCCATCAATAAGCAGCGCTCTGCTACTCTTTGCGGTCAAATCCTGATCGGGAACTAAGTCTCTTCGGATAATTGCAGTATTGCTGCCCGTATCACGAAGAGCTCTAATTGTTCGACCTAGCACCTGCCCTTCAACTACTGGCTTTCCTTCCACCACAAAAACGGGATTTCTTTCATCCGGTTTTTTATCAAAAGTGTCACGACTTTTCCCTGTCTTGTGTTTTCCAGTTGGGTGATACAAAGAAAAATCATAGCGGTTCTCGTTGACCACGCAGGCTGAACTTTTCTCTATAGGCGCCTTCGTGCTCCAGCAGTTGTCGCTGTTGTGACCAACCTTCCCACAGAACTTGCACTTCGTCACTTCGAACTTGCACTTCGGCCCTTGAGGCACGGGTTACGACATTCATCAGCTTGATGCCCCAGGTGCTTGCAAAGCATGCACCTTGATGGTGGCTTTCTTGGAGTGTCGGTGGGATTCCTAGTGAAGTCTTTTGCGTCCTCCGGAACCTTCGCGAGATTCTATAGGTTCTGAGCTTCAATGAACCGATTCTCATTCTCGTTCCTTTAGGAATATAGTAAACTTTAAATGGCAACACCGGATAAACTGTTCGGCGACCATGTGGTCTCGAAGGCTGTCGAACGTTCTGGACACGTCAGCCATGTCAATCCAGTGGTCGAAGTACCCTGAAAGCCTAGCAGCTAACTGTCTCCCGGTTTCTCCATCCTCTGCCCGTGCCTTGCGAAATTTTTCCTGGTAACCTTGCGCCGTGAATCGAAACCTCTACTTTCTTTACTTTCTCATAGTCTAATGAATCAGCAGCAGTCATTCGGCCAATTACTGTTAGCGCTTCACCACTCAAACACATGCTCACAGCTAATGCCCACTTCTCTTGTGGCCAATCTTGTCCTGTTGCCACGCGCTCAAACCTTTGCAAGTACGCATGAAAATCATCGCCTCGCTCATCAAACAATGGAAGCAATTTTTGCGGCTTGAGAACTGAAGAGGCAGCACTCGTTAGAGGCATCGAATCAGTGTTGATTCTTGCGGATTCACTCTTAGCTCCTTCTTGGAACTTCAATTTGAGCTCAAGAATTTGTCGAGTTCTTTCGTCTGCTTCCTTACTTGCTTCTCTCTCCGCAGCTCGTTCCGCTCTTTGTTTTGCCTGTTCGTTCTCAATCCACGTACGCAATTCCACACCTGACAATCCTAGTTGTGATCCAATAGTAGCTACTCTTTCTGTATCCATAGCTTAGTTTTCTGTGAGCGTGCGCTCGAGGGAGGATAATTTCCTTCGATGTGTTTACGAGCGGTATCCTGGCACGCTCGCCTGATTATGATGAAAAATGCAATGGTGTTTGATTGTGATGGAATGTGATGAGCTTTGGGCCCAGGACCACTCAACAAAGAATGCTATCGACCGTTCGAGTACACACAAACACAGAATATATTTTAACAGCACAAATACGTACAAACTTCACGGTGGACATGTACTTAAGAGTTATACTAACGCATGCAGTCTCGCAGCTGCTACTAGAGTGTCCTGTTGTATAATATAAAATCTCTCGCCGTGCGTTCCCTTTGCGTGGAGCCCGTTGACGCGTCGAGGTCGATGTCGGTCCCGAAGGATCGGCTGACGGCAGGACGGCGTCACGATGGGCCTACCCACGGCATCATGGGATCTGCAGCTGCAGCAGCGACGGTAGCAGACACAACCGTGGTAGCCATGCAACAGTTCTCGCTACTGATCTCGCCTCCGGCAGCAGCCTGGTCGTGGCAGTGGCCCGGGAAAGCGACCACCTCGTCTGGCTCCCTGGACTGGTTGTCCAGCAGGAACACAGGCCCTTGAGGCTCCCTGGACCGGTTGCCCCGTTCGCCTGCCTCCCTGGACCTGTTGCCCCGCTCGCCTGGCTTCCTAGACTGGTTGCCCAGGAGGAACGAGGTCACTGGCATCCGAGAACGAGTTGTCCCGTTCTCCTGGCTCCATGGACCGGTTACCCAGCAGGAACACAGGTCCTTTGTGTCCGAGGATGGCGTAGTGGGTGATCTGGGTTCTCTGGACCGGGCGTCCAGCGAGAACCGGCTGGCATTTAACGCCGACCAGCTCAGAACACTCGCACGCACCACGCGCCACACGATCACACCCCTTCTTCATCGCCCCCTCACGGCGAACACGGCAATGTCTTTTTGTTTGTCGCGCGCTTCCGTACATATTATGACACCTGCGTAGACAGATGCGGAAGCGCGTTGGCTGCCCAGCACCATGTACGACTGTTTTAATTGCAGACGTGGGCCTTGTACACGTGTTTTGTTTACAAGCAAGACGAGATAAAGGTGATCTAGGGAGGACGTCCCTAGACGCGTGCGACTTCCTACCCTATACTAGGAGAAGTGGTCTTTTTTATTATATGGTATTTAGGAGATGTTGCCTTTAATCGGTGACGGCTACTCCTTTTGACATAGAGATATGAAAAAAAATCAATCTACACGCATTAAAACTAAATGTCGCCTCCAAATTGCAATAACACAAAGTCCAGTCACATATGCACACTAATGCCACACTAATACTGAAAGTCAACTCAGAAACACAGAAACACAATGTTCAGTCACAAAGGCGCATTAAAATAAACACAAAATCCAGTCACATAAGTACACTAATGCCACACTAAAACTGAAAGTCAACTCAGGAAAACAGCACATAAAGTTCAGTCACATAGGTGCACTAAAGTAAACACGAAGTCCGGTCACGTAACTCTACTAAAATCAGGGCACAACGAAAACATGGATTAGATTCAAATGAAGGTACATGAACCCAGGTGTTGAACTGACCAAATTCAGATAAAATAAAAAAATTCATAGAGTGAGCTTATGACAGATAAACAATCTTTTCAATGGTTTCCCAGAATATTGCTCGCTTCTAGAAATCCTTGGAGGGCCATTAACGCTCGTCCTTGCAATGAATATGTAGGCCCCGGACCTAAGATCTTCCTGAGGCTGAAGGATCTGCGGTTTAATGCCACCAAATCACTTGCTAAATGTTGTCTGTGTGCGTGTCGTGTCGCGGACATTCCAACAGAAGATGCTGGACATCCGCGATCCGCGTGGCCACAAGTACATTCCGGACTATCAGCTCTTGAATTGTTCTTGTAGAAAATGTTTTGTGAACGCGGTACCGAGCCGCAGACGGTGAATGAGCCTTTCAAAGGCTCTGGTTGTATCCAATGTGGACGGGATTTTTATTTGAAGCACAGGGTCAATGGGAAATAAATCTGAAGATTTCGAGTTCTGATCAAACCATGTCACTTTGCAACCACGGACTGACATCTGTCTTATTATGTGCCGCAATTCGCCTTGCGTTAGAGGGAGACCAAAAATGTGGCATTATTAATGTCGCATGTCCAGCTGCCTTGTCTGCTGCAGCATTCCCAGGGATATTGCAGTGGCCAGGTATCTATTGGAACATTATTGTGCGATTTTTTTACTTGCCTTTGTGAGTTCCTTGAGAGTGTCATAAACTAACGCCATGTTTTGGGAATTGCTGATGCCACCTTGAAGTGACGAAAAAGCTACCTGTGAGTCACAATGGATGACCCATTGGTTCTCTTTTTGCATTGCATTTATGTATCGTAACAAAGATAATATTGCAAAAACTCTAATGTAGTTGATTATGTCGTGTGAGACAGTTTAAACGTCTATATTTGGTTCCATTCTGGAATGACAAAGGCAGCTGTAGAAGAATTCGTTCGACATGAACCGTCTGTATACGCTTGAATATATCCAGGGTACCGAAAGTATATCTGGTATAGCGCTAGTTGTTCTGCTGCTAGCATAAACTATGTATCGTTTGCGAATGTTTCCGTCAACTGAAAAGTTCAATTTTCGGGGGGACAAGTCACCATGGAGGGTAGAAAATATCTCAGATCCGAAATTCGTGATCTGCGGTTGTACATTTTTGTGCACCTGAATCACAGTATTGATCTTCGCCCTGTCTCTCTCAATAAGTGTAATTGCTAGTGGGTGCCTTTTGTGCCGACAGGTTTCAGCCGTCCTCATAATAGGGAATGGAGGATGACGTGCCTCTTAAATTACTAAGGAACTTGAGGTTGCTCGAGGAACGCCTAAGCATACTCTAAGGCTCTTAGCTAACAATCGTTGAAGTTGCTCTTCGGATAAACGGGGGATTCCATGCAGAACAGGTGAGGAACAAGCTATCTTTTGCTTTATAAATGCACTATGTACTTTCCGTAGTGATGAAACCGACCCTCCCCATGTCGTGCCTGCTACGTGGCGAAGAACATTTATTGTTGAGTTTATTTGTTCTTCGAGGGCGAGAATTGTTAGAATCCCAAGACAGCTCGATTCCTAATAATACTTAAGAGTTTGTCCACAATGGTTAGGCCTTCCTGCAAAGTTGATCGAACAAGGCTAGCACATGAACCAGAGGCCCAAGTACAAACATCATCCGCATATATAGAGTAGCGTAGTGCAGGTGGAAGTCTCCGCAGTAAATCCACCATTATACAATTAAATAGAAACGGGCTACAGACTGCCATTCAAGAAGTTGGATATCCACGGTAGCGCCCTTCCAGAGACTGCCTGCTCTAGCAGACGTAACAATATATGAGCATGACTGAATGTGTCGAAGGCTCGCTTAATGTCTAAAAAACAGCCATTCTGACATTTCCCTTAGCTTGTTCATGTTCAACGTAGGTGACGATAAACAAAACTGCACCCATGGTGCATCGCCGCCTTCGAAATCCTGTCATGTGATCTGGAAGTGCTTCTGTTTGCTCACACCGCCATTGCAGCCTAGTGTCAATCATTTTCTCCATGACCTTGCACAAACAGCTCGTCAGGCTCACAGGATGAAAACATTCAAGAGAGAGAGAAGTTTTACCAGAGTCAGGGACATACTCATTTTCCCACAAGTGATTCAGTAAATCCAAAAGTGCCAACCGACCCTTAGGTCCCATGTTTTGCAACATACTGTATGTAATAAAATCTGGACCTGCAGCAGTCTTTGTCTTTTAAGGCGCAACATTCCAACTTCAACCTTTTTAACAACTTCTTTGTTAGTCAAACCTTTTTTGATGGAGTGCTTAGTGTTGAAGCTGAAATCTTGGACCATCGTCTGTTGTTCTTTTGTTGTGTTTCGCCAGTTGCTTCCGGGATGCGTCCCGCTAAAATGATCAAGGACTACGCACGTCCTGATGATAACGCACTTATCGACTCTTTACAATCACCGTTAGATTACCCTTGCAGCAATGACCTTCATAGTTTGTGGCAGCACTTTAAGAATACAGCACAGTACAATATTGAACATATTGTTCCCCTTAGAAACGTTCGTATTAATCGCCGTAATCCCTGGATAAGTCGCGAAATTGTTCAAATAAAACGCAAAGTGAAGCGATGTAGGACGAAAAAAATACCTTAGCCCGCAACAGTTCCACGATTTAAAAGAGGAACTTGCCTCTAAGTAAAAATTAGTGAAGTCCCGTTATTTTGACACAACGCTCCCCGAATTTATCACGAGTGATCCCCCAAATTTTTTAGTTTTCTAGGTCCTAAGACGGATCACTTGACAAAATTCGAATGAATAACAACGTTTTAACCGGCTCCACGATCACAGCGCAAGGTTTTAACTCGTAATTTCAAACCATTTTTCTTATCGAACGGGCAACCACAGCTAGAATTACAGTTGAAGATCCCGGTGACGTACCAACTATCTCTGTGAATGGTGTTGTGTCTATGCTGCGTAAACTCGCAGATAAAAAATCTGCTGGTTGCGATGCGCTTCCAAATGCCTTTCTGAAGCGTTTTGCAGCACAAGTATCTTTTTTCCTAAGGAAGATCTTTCAAGTTTCGTTACTTTCGGGTGATGTGCCGGAGGACTGGAGGGTGGCCCGCGTTGTGCAAATTCTTAAAAAGGGGGACAAGCTAACAATTTCTAATCACCGACCAATTTCAATCTCTTCCTCTGGTTGCAAGTTGCTTGAACACATGTTTTCTGGCTATCTTAACTCCTTTGTTGCTGAAATAACATTTTATCCCCTGTGCAACATGGCTTCCGGAAATAAATGTCCCCTGTGACACAGTTAGTTACAACAATTGATGCTTTTCCTGTTGTGCTTTATAAAGCAGGGCAGATTGGTGTACTTATTTTAGATTTCCGCAAGGCATTTGACACAGCTCCCCACAGTAAACTTATTCATAAACTGGAGAGTAGTGGCGCACCTACTTACCTTGTTAATTGGATTAATGCTTATTTAAAGCACAGGACGCAGTAGGTAGAGGTTAATGATTGTGAATCTGAAATGCTTCCAGTTACGTCAGGTGTACCCCAAGGAAGCGTCTTAGGCCCGCTGCTCTTTCTAATTTATATCAATGATTTGCCCGCTGCTATTTCTGCAAATGTCTGTCAGGCTTTTTGCAGACGACTGCATTCTTTTTAAGAGCATAAACGAGCATAATGATCATTACATCTTACAAAACTCGCTATTAGCCGTTGATCAATGGTGCCTTAAATGGAGTATGCAACTTAAGCCTGTCAGTGGGCTTGGCCGCACGTCAACGGTGGTTCGTGCTTACCAACCGCTTCTTTTTGCGATGCAGCTCCTAGGCGTGGCTTCCGTCGGTCTTCTGGATTTTGCCCTTGGAAGCTCTGCTGATTTCATTTCCCTTCTGATGAACCACGGCAGCCTCACCTGCTCCCCTGGATCCAACCAGTGCTACGCGCACTGGCCTTCTCTGGTTCGCGTCACTGCACCCGCCGTGTGCGCGAATGAAACTATCAAGCCCTGTCATCCTATGTCGGTGACCTTCCTTCCGGCCTGGTATCTTGGCACGGATTCCTGGGCCACAACTACTGCTGCGTCATCATTTCCGCCAAGACAACAAATATTACCTCCCCAGCGCCACCCTGCTTTCAGTTGGTTTGCCGGCACGTCTACGATGGTTCGTGCTTACCAACCGCTTCTTTTTGCCATGCAGGTAAATAATAGCTACTCCTTTTTTGCTAAGCGAACTAGCTCTAGAGCGTTGGTCGTGCTGCGAAGCCCACATTCGGTTTGCACCACTGCTTATGACTGCACTTGCATTCTGTTTGACTTGTTACTATTGTCCGGTGATGTTGAATTGAACCCCGATCCCCTTTCTTCCACGGAAAACTCTGAACTGCTGGCTACTTTACTACAGCTTCAGTCCGGGCAGTCAGCTACTCTCGACCAACTAAAATCTTTTCGAGTATCCCTGTCAGACCACGAAAATGATTCCTGGAACTTAATTCTAGATTGGCCAAAATCGAAACTGAGTGTACAGCACTCGCGGCTACCATGGCCGACGTTGACACACTCCGTTCAACAACTATCGCGTGCATGGCCCATGTGTCTGCTGTGACTTGCCACGCTGACGACGCCGACAATAGATCTCGTCATTGAAACCTTGTTTTTTATGGGCTAAAAGATTGTCCGAATTAAAACTGGCGAGAGTCTCAAAAACTAGTCATCGATCACTGCATCCAGCACCTACAGTCGCTTATTGAACCTCGTGAAATTGAACGCGCTCATAAGCTCATGACAGGTCAAGACCAGTAATTGTTAAATTCGCTCATTTCAAAGATACTCACGTACGTCCACATTCTTTCTCCAGCTCAAAAATTTAGAGGAACAAGTTTTGGCATTTCCGAAGATTTCCCCCCAAAAGTTCGCCTAGCTCGTAAACGCCTCATTGAATTTGGAAAGACTAACAGCATGCAATTCAAGCTACGTTTCGACAAACTCGTTTGTGGCAACAAAACCTACATTTTGACCAACAAGCCGATAGAGTAGTTGAACGCAAATCTTAGCAGTTACCAAGATCGAGACCTCAATCCGCCCCACCAAGTCGCTGTTCTATAATTTTTTGTACCCCACTAACCGCAGTGTCATTGCAAAGCCTGATTCCTTATGTGGCCTGATCAGCTCATCCTCATGTAATCTTGTTTTGCTAACTGAAACATGGCTTAACTCGTCTATTCTTGATTCTGAGATTCTGCCCCTCCTTCCCGACTTTGACATACAATATTTCGCAAAGATCGACCCGATGATACTCGTGGTGGTGGCGTCCTTATCGCCACGAGTAGCCAACTAGTTGTATTCCGGTAATCATATTGTCACGATCGGTGTATCATCACCTCTTGAAGTGCTATGGCTCTACTGTACTGCGACCTTCCCACGAATCCTTATTTGCATTTGTTATCGCCCTCATACTGCCAACGCTTAATTTCTGCCACCTTTCCACGATGCCTTATGCAAGGTCACTACCTCGTATCCCAACACACCTGTCGTATACTTCTAGGCGATTTTAGCTTCCCGTCAATCGATTGGTCTAATCTAGCTTCCTCAATAATAAAAAATAACATCGCCAGCGAATTCATCAGCACGTGTCTCACATTTCGATTATCCCACGTTGTCAGTCATCCCACCCGCACCACAGACCATTCTTCTAATATCTTGGATTTGGTGCTAACGTCACACCCTGAAAACCTTTCACGTATCACGTATTTGAATGGCCTCAGTGACCATAAAATATTGCACGCTACTTTTTCATGCCATGTATCCAAGCAAAAAAAAAAACTAATAAACAGTCACACTTTATGACAGAGGTGACTATAACAGCATGACCCGACATTTAACAACCTTTCACGATAATTTCATGGCTGACTTCTATTTATGTTCACTTGAGTCTAACTGGTTACTGTTTAAATCTGAATTTTTTCGTCTAGTTAAAATGTACGTTCCCACCATAACAAATAATGAACGGAAACAATTTCTGTGGTTTAATAGCACACTAAAACATTTAAACACCAAGAAAAAATGCCTCTTTCGTTCCGCAAACTCTTCTCAATCCCAACTTAAGTGGGAAAGATATAACCTTGCAGTCAAACAAGACGACAAGCAGGTCTCGGAGGCCAAACATGGCTTTTTTTCAACCACGTTGCCTTCTATGTTTCAGAATAGCCCAAAACGTTTCTGGCAATGCATTAATCGCCAATGGTCCAACACTTTTTCTCCGTGACAGTTCTGGCTCCCCCGTCTCCGAAACCGGGGTCGCTGATGCTTTAAACGCTGCTTTTTGCTCTGTTTTCACTAATGACTACCCTGAAACTCTTCCAGTATTGCCACCTTCTACTTATCCCTCCATGGCAAACATTGCTTTTGACGTGAACGGAATTGCTAAAATTATTGATTCATAAAAAAATCGTCTTCGTGTGATATTGACGGCATTAACTCCAAAGTATTAAAAAGCACTAAGCACATCACTGGTCTTTTTCTAACCCTGATATTTCAAGTCTCGCACAACTGGATCAGCCCTCACTGACTGAAAGTCAGTAAAATTATTCCCACTTTTAAAAAAGGCGACCGTACAAATCCTAGCAACTACCGTTCAATTTCCATCACCAGTGTTTGTTCTAAAATCATGGAGCACGTCATACATTCACACATTGCCACTTTTCTGTCAGATGTCAATTTCTTTCATCCTAACCAGCACGCATTTCGCAAAGCTCATTCTTGCGACACTCAACTTGCTCTGTCCCTATATGATTTACATTCTCATCTCGATCGCAACATCCCCATCGACGCTCTATTTTTGGACTTCGAAAAAGCTTTCAATAAAGTGTCACACATCCTTCTCCCGCATAAACTCTCCCACCTGAACCTTCACCAGACACTGTTAATTGAATCCATGAATGTCTAACTCATCGCCTTCAGTTCGTTTCCGCTAACTCGAGCTCTTCAACATTATCCCCTGTTCCCTCTGGTGTGCCCCAAGGCTCTGTTCTTGGGCCTCGCCTCTTTCTCATATACATTAATGACCTTTCACTTAACTTATCATGAAACATTCGCCTTTTTGTGGATGATTGCGTTTTATACCGTCAAATAACAAATGCTTTATACTGTTCGCTCTTCAGGTAGACCTCCTCCAAATTTAGGCATGGTGCAGCAAATAGTGCATGTCGCTGAACGTCAGTAATTGTTCCCACGTGTCCTTTCATCGACGTCATAATTATGTAGGGCCTTCATACTATCTTAACAACTGTACTTTAACACAATGTGAGACATTTAAATACCTAGCAATGCATATATCGAGTGATTTAACTTGGACCCACCATATTATTCAGTTAACTAATTCATGCAATCAATTACTAGGTTACCTACGCCGTAGCTTGTCTTCAGCATCTCCTTCAAACTACTTGCATATAAAACCGTAACTCGTTGTAAACTAGAATATACCAGTGCTATCTATGACAACAACAAGGTTAATATGATTATTTCCTTGAATCGGTTCAGAACCGTGCTGCCAGGTCTATTCTTTCTGACTACTCCTATAATACAAGTGTCTCAGCCTTAAAATCCCGGTTGTGTTTTCCGTCGCTGACCTCCCGCCCCAAAAATGCTCGTCTCTTTTTATTTTTAGGTTCTTTCATTCGCTGTCCACAGGTAACCAAATAATCATTACAGCGCATCGTTTCTCCCCCCTCCCCCTCATACGCATTCCAATGCTGCGTATCTAACAGGCGCCCATTCCACTACGTATCAGTGTTCTTTTTGTCTGCACAGAGCCCGAGAATGAAATACCTTTCCTTCTGTCATCGCCCTCACCACCGACATTTCCCGTTTCAAAGCTGCTATTGAAGACCATCTGTCAAGTCACGCCACCTAACCTGAACCGCTATTTTTCTACGTGCCCACCCCTCATGTAATGACCCGTTCTGGGACCTTTGAGGTATCATGAATAGAATAGAATAGAACCTACATAAAACTGTCATCTTGCGAATTTCGCGCTAAAAGCAGGTTTGTCCTTTCTCTTACAGCCTTCTAAATCATTCTATTATGGAGGCCACACATCATAAATACTTAGGCATTCCATTAACAAACGATTTACCATGGACTGTGCATATTCCAGACATTTGTTCCTCATCATTTTCCAAGCTGTGCTTTCTGAGGCGGAAGCTTAGAGGAGCTCCAAGTAAGCTTAAAGATCTTGCATACATAACATTTATTAGATCAAAATTGGAGTAGGCGTCGGTCATATGGGACCCATTTATAAAGATGGAAATGTACCAGCTTGAGATGGTGCAAATAAAAGCTATTAGGTTTATTTATAACAAATACAGAAGGCTTGGTTCACCTACGACACTAATGAGAACAAATCGCATCCCACTACTCCAAGTACGTAGGAAAATGTCCCGTTTGTTGCTCATGCATAAGCTTTTAGCGCATGAACTAAACATATCGCATCCCACAGTACTTAAACAGCTATCGTCTAGACGAACACACCACACAGGAAGTCATTTACTAAATAAATAAAGTGCACATTTTAGCTTAATCATAGAGAATTCGTAGCCTAATTGTACATGCTGTGACTTTGTGTTTTGCCATTTCAAATGAATATTGAAACTCAGCACAAGTAATAGAAACGCTTGTTCTAATTATAACCTTGCAGAATTCTTCAGCAATCACTAATTCTGAAGTATCCCTGGTTATTGCGAGATCGCGAAATGGTTGTGCTAGAACAACAGGGCCGCTTAATGCACGAATAGTCATCCATACTCGAGGAACTGGGAGACAACGTATTGCAATATTCACGCCATCTCTTTTTTTTCTTCATTTTTGTAGTTGTATTCGCATGACTGAGTGTACTTGCTGCGAATTTCTATACGCTTCTATATTTCCCCTGCGGTGGTAAGCTCTATCTACCCTTCTTCTTATAGCTCTCCAATGTTCATAGTATCCATCAACTGATGTGTACTCATCAATGGGCACTTGTTTCGTACACATGTGCATTGTTTCTTGTATCACTGATGTGAGTTTATCTACGTCAGTTTCACAATCCACTCGACTGGACAAGTGTTGACAAAAGGGCAGCCAGTTTGTTATTTGCACGTATCTTCGCTTCTCAGTGCTTTTTAGTCGTGGATGTGATATAAGGATTGGCAAGTGATCACTTCCACGTGTTTCGGCGTCTGTTGTCCACCCCGCATTGGTAACAAGATCATCAGAGCACAGTGCTGCGTCTATACAGCTGGCATAGCGATAACCACGCATAAATATCACAGATTCAGCATTCAATACTGACAGATTGCATATTTCTGCGGCGCATTGAACAATATTCCCACTTGCATCACAGTGATTACTCCCCCATATTACGTTGTGTGCGTTAAAGTCGACACATATGATAATATTAAACGCGAAGCATTTCTTGGCGAACATTTACTACTTTGGCATTATCTATCTAGCTGCCTAGGACTTTGTGCTCTCACGGTCGTTTCGTTAACTTGGTATATACCAAAATTGGCATACCATGACAACAGTATATGATGAACATAAATGATATGTCATGACGTGAATGTCATGACATGCGTGTCATGTAGGTGATGAAAGAGACGCCTAGTGCTCTCATGGTCGTTTCGTTAACTTTGTAGGTACCAAAATTGGTATAGTATGACAGGAGGGCATGACGAACATAAGTGATAGATCATGACAAAATGTCATGACATGTGTGTTATGTAGGTCATGACAATGACCCAGCGAAAAAAATTAACACTCGAAAACCACTGAAATGGGTTCGGACGTGGGTACTAAGTGAAGGAAACACTACAGGATGCTGGTAGAAGTCATAGTCATGAGCATGACTCAGCAAAAATGACAATGACTCAGCAAAAAAAGATTACCACTCAAAAACCACTGGAATGGGTTCGGACGTGAGCACTAAGTGAAGGATACACTCAATGATGATGGTAGATATCATAGTAATGAGCATGACTCAGCAAAAATGACAATGACTCAGCGAAGAAAGATTAACACTCGAAAATCACTGAAATGGGTTCGGACATGGGTACAAAGGGAAGGAAACACTACAGGATGCTGGTAGAAGTCAGTCATGAGCATGACTCAGCAAAAATGACAATGACTCAGCGAAGAAAGATTAACACTCAAAAGCAACGGAAATGGGTTATGACGTGGGTACTAAGTGAAGGAAACACTCAATGATGCTGGTAGAAGTCATAGTGATGAGCATGACTGAGCAAAAATGACGACTCACGAAAAAATATTAACACTCAGAAACCACTGGTGCTATAATCTCGACAGGGTGAGATGGGTCGTCACCGTAGGAATCAGGAGACGGCGATGAAGGCGGGCATCGTGATGATGAAAAATAGAAAAGATTGTATTCACTTCATTGGTACATGGTTTTGACTCTATCCGAGAATCGAGCGGTTCTGTTTAACACGGGGGCCAGGAGGGCCTTAAATCCTCTCTGTGATCCTCTCTCCGGTGGTCAAGTTGACGACCTCCTCTCCCTCGGGTCCTCCTTCTTGGTAGCTCGCCGTTTTCGTCTGCTCCGGTCGTAGAGGTGAGACGCTTTCTCGGGGATGAAGGGGATTATCTCGTCACGGGAAAAGCGCTCGGGCTTGCTTCCCACATTTGAGAGATACAGTTTCCAGGAAGATCATAACCTGCCGATGACTCCTTCGGGGAACTTGTGGAAGTGTCAGTCCTCTGTCGGGCGGTCAAGTTGACGACCTCCTCCCCCACGGGTCCTCTTCTTTGGTAGCCCGCCCTTTGCGTCTGCTCCGGTCGTAGAGGCGAGACGCTTTCTCGGGGATGAAAGAGGATTATCTCGTCACGGGAAAGGCGCTCGGGCTTGTTTCCCACATTTGAGAGGTGCAGTTCCAAGACGATCATAACAGCCCATCCACCGCCACAGGAGGTCTCGAAGGGGTTGCAGCATCCAAGCACCTCGAAGAGACCGTACACCCCGTGCCTCTGCTTCGTTTCGCCGTTCGTTCCACGGCAGGCCAGCTGACACCCTCTGGAAATAGACCACGCCAAGCCAAAGGCACAACAAACAGAGAGCACCCAACTAACCATGAGAACTGCCAGGTTCACACATTCTTCACACAAAATCTTATCATAATGAAACCTGCAGCCCTCGTTCGAGATTCCCGAAAATTAACAAACGAGAAAAACTAAACTTAAGTGCATATTTCAATTAACCTAATACCTAAAGTTTTTGTTTCTCCTGCCTAGGAAAGCCACATTTATTGAGAGACTGAGAGTGCATTGAAAATGATCAGACGGATAAATGCTGCGCAGTGAGTTAGTTACTCGTTGGGTCAATAGTATCTGCCAGTACCAGCGCTTCTAAGCCAAAATGTACTGCGCTCTGATGACCGCTTGAACTCCTAATTAAGCTGATTCATAAAGTGGCATTTAAAGCCAGAAAACCAAAAGCCATACTCTATCTGCGCGCGACACCGTGAAAATTGCTTCTCCGGACGCGTTTCACCAAATCCAAGTTCTACAATGGTAGCCGATAAACGCACATACCCTGTAAGCATTGAATTACCCAAAATGGTTTGTTTCTACAAACCTCCAATGTCAATGCCTATCTACAAAAAGTTGCAGTGGCTTAGCTCGGCTATGTCAGGATATACGTAGCGTTAGCAAAGGTTCAGCTGATTATTCTTAGCTTTCCTGGTTGTCTCCTACGCTCAACCGCTAATTGCCAGGCAACTACTTCGGGATCCGATGAGTCAAGCTTCTCCGTTCTTCTGCGCTGTTGAGCAGCATTTGCGCTCTCCTTCTCCATGGCTATACCACACTGGCAAACGCCAGTCAGAAGCGCAGCGGCTCCAGCGCAGTGTCAGACGGCGACTGCACAGCGAGCGCGCGCCGGCGCCAGTGCGTCTACCACGGCTACGACGTCACTCCTCTGGAATGCGCAGACCGGCGGCGGTGAGTCGCGCGCGGCGGCGGCGGAGTGCGCGAGAGGTGCCGGCTCCGGTGGCTCCGGTGCGCAAGCCGTGTGACATCACTGATCTTTGCGCATGCGCAGCACGGCTCTTGATGTGCCGCGCGAAACGGGCATGGCTAGGCCAGTGTAGCTAACGCTACAAAAACAGCGCGTTCACGGCCACCACCGTCGCAAAACCTGCTTCGCAGTTTTATTCGCGTAACTGGCGCGCATAACAATCATCACAACGAATCACCAAGATTAACGCGGAACCTTTGAAATTAAAAGAAATAAGGTCTTAATAACTAACAAATGAAAAAAAATGCAACGTGCTCTATTTACAAATTTAGAAACGAGTACCTTATGGAGGCGCCCAATTCGACAATTACTACCTCTTAATGCGCACTCGACTAGGTCGCAATCTGAAAGTCATTGGGCCTCGCCATGGGCAATAAAGGGTGCCAGACATACACTGCCCACTCCCGTCACCTGTCAATTCGTGTGGCCGCGGCTTTCTTTCTCGTCTCGGAGAGGGAGGCCGTAAACGCGAGGATAATCGCCCTTCTTCCTTTGTCCTTGCTCTCGCGGCGCATTCCCCCTCATTGACTGTTCGACTGGCCCTGTGTGTGCGCGCGTACCTCAGCCAGGTTGACCCATAGAGTTTCACACTATAAAACCTAGAGGGAAATGTAGCGCTGCTGCGCCGTGGTATGCAAGGGAATGCCGGTATATTGTGGATTCGGATTGGCATCGTTCTTGGAGAACCCGAACGCCTTGAAGACGCGCCCGGCTAGCAGCGTTCCGTTTTTCACAATGATTCATTTCCTGCTAAAACAGCACGTAAAAAGCTGCTTTAGCTTTATTATTACACAAAAACATGTATTGCTTAATTTTGAGGACATACTATTGGATCCACAATTCTATGAAACGTAAAAAGTATCAGCTGGCCGCTAAAGTTGGAGGGCAGACGACAAGATTCTCGCTCGCTTTGGAACAACTTGTCGTCTGTTCTTGCTTTTCTTCGCTTGATGCTGCATTGTAGCTGAGTAAACTTTATTGAGAGATGTAATATGGCTGAATGAAAGCCTTTTATGTAGGTTTTATTTTAAGAACGCGTTATTTGTGTAGCCATATCCACGTTTTAGACGAAGCCTCGTACAACACCAGCCAACACAAGCCTCCCAGACACGTATCCCGTCATTCCCATGAGGGCACGGCAGCCCTTTAAGAAAATCGCATAGACGGTGGCGCCAGTTTACCCTCTAGGTGTTATAGTGAGAAACTCTATGGGTTGACCCTTTCAGCCGCATTCCTACTCGCGGAGACGCGCCCTTTTCTGATGTCATCCGCCTTTGACGTCTCCGTTTTCTCAACCACCATAACGAGCCTTTTGACGTTCTGCATGATGGCCTGTTCCTTTTGCTTACGAGCTGCGGTGTGGTGTGTTTCTCGAATTTGCGCTGCGCTAAATACTTCCCTCGTTTGCGCCCTCTGAAATTTTTTTTACTCGCCAGGCGGTCCCCGAATGTGCCTCTGCTATCCCCGAGTGTCATGTTCCTGCTCTGCTTGGCCGCGATATCAGTCTCCTCTCCTTTGCGCGGTTCAGGACTGTCGTTCAAATGCGGAACTACAAGGGAGTTTTTCAGCGCCTCCTTGACCTTTTTAGGGCTGCTGAAACAAGCCTTGTCTCCGCAAGGAACGTCCTCCGGAAGAGCCACTGTTTCCACTTTCGTGGCGCAATCGTTCTCTGCTACGGCGATTTCCTGAGCCGTGTTACGCGGGAGAGCTTGGACCGTAGGGTCGGCAAAACTCAGGCCCTTTTATTGCGATAGCAATTATATGGACACTCAAAAGCAGATTTCTGCCGTCGCCGTCGCCGTCGCCGTCGCCGTCGCCGTGAGGTTCCGTATGACGTCAATGGAGATGAAATCGTGGCCGCGCTCCGCCGAACGCTGTATGTGAGAGTGAAAGGGCGCGAGGGACGCGCTCTTTCACGGGGAGTGAACGCACGGCGGAGAACAAACGCGCGTTCTGCGCCGTGCTTCCTTAAGGGCTGCAGAAGTAGGCGTCTCTTTCCTCCTTTACAATCACCATATATGTAGAGCAAACGCACCTTCATGCAAATGCGCGAGAGGCCGTGGGGGAGGGGGGGAAGGGGGAGGGAAGGGAGGTGACGTTTAGCTGCGGCACCAAGTGCCTATTTATATCAGAGGCTCCGGCAACAGTCACCAACGCCGCACGCATTTTGAGCGAACGCGGGCAAAACGCCGATGGCGTCGACAACAGTTCTGCGCGTTGCCGGTGCTGCTGCATGTCCAAGTTTATACAGCTGATAAAGCTAATATCACTACTCCGTATAGCTCTCTACAAATTTGCTATCGCAATTGATGCTTCACCTTTCAGGTGAAACTGCGACAACATTTTTTTCTTTAGCAGCACTTCCGAGCGATTTGAAAATAGCTAGGGATATTGTTTGGACAGATTCTGCGATACCGCGGCTTCAGTCATCAATAGTGCGAACGGCCCCTCGATCTTCACGCTGGCTATGGGCAAGCAAACACTATGGTCCTCAACTACCTGCCGGACCCATGCATATTTCCCGGTGAAATCCTCAGGTTGCACATACGCAGGGTGGACGATGTCCATTGTCGCAGCCGAGTCCCTAAGTACCCTGCATGGCGTTCCGTTCACTGCGAGGTCGCGAAGGTAGGGCTCTAAGAGCGCCAAGTTGTCGTCGTCATTCACGAAAGAAAAAACAATTCTAGGCTTTCTACAGCCGATCGCTAGGTGTCCAGGCTCCTGGCAACGGAAACAGACGACCGGTTTTCTAGCCTCAAACGCTTTTTCTGTTTTTATTTCGTCTTTCACTGTGGTTTTATTCTCTCCGGAATTATCGGTCGGCGCGTCATTGGTCCCACCTCCAGCTTTCTCGTTGTGAAAGGGGCGCTTGTTTTCTTCTTTGCGGAATTTAGTGAAGGGCCTGACGCGTGTTTTCTCGGATTCACGACGTGTGGCGAATTCATCTGCTAGCACTGCAGCCCGTTCCAAGCCCTCTTCGCCTGACCTATATTGAATCCAAAGGCGCATCTCTTCGCTCAAGGACCCATAGAACTGCTCCTTGCAGATTAGCTCCACAACCTTGTCGTGACAACCGAACGCGTCTTCCCCTTTTAGCCACTCAATTAAATCGGCTATCACTTTATAAGTGAAATCGATGATAAAACTCGCCCGGTGTCCTAGTTGCCTCCCGAAAACGGCGGCGGAAAGCCTCCGCTGAGAGCCGATATTTCGTTAGCAACGCAGCTTTTACTTTCTGATAATCGTCTGACTCGTCCTTCGTTAGCCTTGCAATTATTTCGGTTGCTTCACCAGGAAGAACGGTCAGAATCTGTTGCCGCCAACTCTCTCGTGCCAACCCGTTTTTCTCGCAGGTTCGTTCAAAAATAACGAGAAACAATCCCATGTCATCGTTCACCTTGTACGACGGCATGAGATCCCTTATTTTCACTCCTGCTTCACCTGAACGTCTTTCATCTATAGAGAGATTATTTGCTGATTGCCTGGCCAGATCCCGCTGCACGTCTAGTTCTTTTAGCCTTAGTTCGTGAGCTCTCTGTTCCTCGCGTTCTTTTCTTTCTGCAGCTCTCTGTTCATCGCGTTCCTTTCTTTCTGCAGCTTCCTTTTGATCAGCGCTTTGCCTTTTTTCTGCAGCACTTCGTTCAGCTTTCTCAGCTCTTTTCTCTATCTCTTCCCCTGCTTCTGAAATTTCGTCCTCAAGAGCCCCGCACTTATCAATCGCCTCAACAAGCTGTGGCATTCTCTGACTTTTCCCGACCTCCGATTTTTCCGGCGAGCATTTTAGCCCTATGGGTCTCAGATGGCTTTCCGTTTCCCAGATTGCCCTTTGTAGGGTGTCTTCTATTTGGCTATCGCTCCCCCCTCTGTCGACCCAAAGAGTGTGGTCATCAGCGTAGAGAGTGTGGCAGAGGCCCTCTAGCTTTCTGAGTCTTTCTGACAGCCCGATCATTGCAATGTTAAAAAGGGTAGGGGATAGCACCGATCCCTGTGGTGTTCCCTTGTTGCCCAGCCTAATGTTGTCTCTGATTGTGCCCCCGATTTCTATGTTCACTGTTCGGTCCATGAGGAAGCTTTTAATATAGTTGTATAGCTTGCTGCCTACATTCAGGTGATTGAGGTGTGACAGGATCGCTTGATGTTTTACGTTGTCAAACGCTTTGCTGACGTCCAGTCCCACTATGACTCTCGAGTCGGTAGTCTTCCTTTCCAATACTTGTTCTTTGAATTGTAGCATGACGTCGTTCGTCATGCTACAACTCGGAGATTCGGAGATGCTAATCATGCGCAAGCAGCACGTCAATATCCAGCTCCTGGTCAACAACACCCCGGTCTCAAGGGTGGACAAGATCAGGATACTGGGTATGTGGATACAAGAAAATGGGAGAAACACTGAAATAATAAGCAGACTAGAAGCCACGACCAACCAAACTTGCAGGCTCCTCAAGAGGATAGCAAACAAAAACGCGGGGATGGAGAAGGCAAACCTACTTAGACTTGTCCACTCTTTCATCATTAGGAGAATCACCTACGCTATCCCGTATATAAAAACAACTAAAGCAGAGAGAGACAAGGTAGACATCCTCATCAGGAAAGGTGTCAAAACCGCCCTAGGTTTACCAGCGTGCACATCAACCAAGACGATCCTCAACCTAGGAGTCTCAAACACCCTAGATGAAATGTGCGAGGCGAAACTCACGGCACAATATGTCAGACTAACCGGCAGCAAAACCGGCAGATCCATTCTTAGGAAACAGGGCTACCGGAATCCAGAATCGCGAGAGGGGATAACCGCCATCCCCAAAGAAATTGCCAACAGGTTAAGAATACCCCCCATCCCAAGAAACATGCACCCAATATACAACGACGAACGCAGGAGAAGCAGAGTCCAAAGACTCCAAAGCTCCCTCCTCCAAAAAATGTCACAATTTCGCCCTAAGGGCGAAGCAATGAATGCGATAGCAACACAGCAATGTCATATGAAGTAAGGTGAGCGGCTTTGGTAGCAATATGAATTGTAGTAAACATGAGCTAATTAAGTAAGCAGGTGTGCTGCGGCGTTAGTAGACCGACATGAAGAGAGACTCGATGACCACGAGAAGGCGCGTGTGAAACCGTGATGTTGATGAGAAGCGCTTCCCGTGGGCAGCGCGTGCGAAGGGACACACCTGTAGTGCTGCACTGCCGATCCGGGCAGCATTGCATGTGTTGCGTGCGTTGGAAAATGTGGCCCGACTATTACTAACTGAATGAACAAGCGTGGTGAGAGCGCGCACAAACAAATAGGAATAGATCACACTGAACGACTGCAGACAACGACTGTCAAAACGCTGGCAGCGAGCGTATATACGCCGCAGCGGGCGAAGGTATACGTGCGGTCTATCGCTTCAACGGAAACTGAGCGGCGAATGCACAGTGCATAAAGGTCAGAGCCGTGTGGAGATAAGAGACGGTGCGGACGAGCGACGAGCGCGGTTGTTGGCAGCGTAGAAGTGCGCCCCCCCTCCCCCCCCCCCCCCCCCCGCGCTCCCTACGGCGCTGGCTTCCCGCTTCCTTGCTTGCGCGTGGGTGATTGAGTGCGTTCGCTCTCCGTGAAGCGCGCGTCTCCGCACGCTTCCGCTCGGGCATACGGCGCGCGGCGAAGATGTTATCTATAGGGAACCTCACGGCGACGGCGACGGCTACGACGACGGCGCCGGCAGAAATCCGGTAGAAGTGTCCATATAATTGCTATCGCAATAAAACAAGGACTGGTGTACACCGATGCGGCAGAGTACCCAGAAGGGCACTACGCTGCAGTAGTAGTGAGCGACAAAGGCGAGCTAATCTCGAGCTGTAGCGTGAGACACTCTTCACCAGAGGAGGCAGAGATGGCGGCGATTGCCCTGGCAATCACAAACCCATCCACCAGAATAATCATCACCGATTCTAAATCTGCAATCAAAGCCTATGACACTGGTAAGGTGTCCAAAGAAGCCGCCAAAATTCTGCAAGCAGGCAACGAGAACGTACCCAATGACCTAATTAGAATAATATGGGCGCCGGCTCATAGTGGACTCACAGGGAACGAGATCGCCAACGAGGTCGCCCGAGGACTTACACACCGGGCCCCAGCGCAGGCATACTACTCCCTGTCCAAAAAGCGAGACTTAACCACATACAGAGAAATTCTACAACACTACAGAATGGGCAGGAGAACTTTTCCTCCCCCCCCCCCCCCCCATAGATCTCTCACAAAGAAGGAAGAAGTAATCTGGCAAAAACTGCAGACGGGTACCTTCCCAAACCCGTATATCCTACACAAATGGCATCCTGAGGTGCACTCTTCGAAATGCAAAAACTGTGAAGGAATAGCGACCCTAAATCACATGCTCTGGGCTTGCCCAGCGCTAAATGGTCTACATGGGAACAAAGAGTCATGGGAATCCTCCCTTCATAGCCAGGAAGAACATGCCCAAAAACAAGCAATCTGTCAAGCCCAGGCCGCCGCCGGAAGCCAACTGATTCCGGCCGAGGTCTAGGGGGGAGGTAGACGGTGAAAGGGGAAGCTGCGTCTCACCCCAATCACCCAGACTCTCTGACGGGTGCAAATAAAGTGCTTTCTCTCTCTCTCTCTTCCCGACCTCAATTCCCAGCTCTTCACAAAGTAATAACAACTCTGGCTTTCTCCGTTTGCTCAAATCCATGGTCAATCCCGAACGAGGTCTTTCTTACTCTGCTGTGACGTGAGGAAGCTTTCAACAGGAGCCTGCACGTACAGAAACTAATTCGCCGTTTTAGAAAACACACAAGCTAAAACCTGGGAAATTCTCAAAGAAAGTCAAGCGCTCACCATTCTGCTGAAGCCAGGATGAAGGGTGGAGTATCCCATTGCTGCCAACCAGCTGATATAATCTCGACCGGGTGAGGTGGGTCGTCACCGTAGGAATCAGGAGACGGCGATGAAGGCGGGCATCGTGATGGTGAAAAATAGAAAAGATTGTATTCACTTCATTGGTAGATGGTTTTGACTCTATCCGAGTCTCGAGCGGTTCTGTTTAACACGGGGGCCAGGACGGCCTTAAATCCCCTCGGTGGTCCTCTCTCCGGTGGTCAAGTTGACGACGTCCTCTCCCTCGGGTCCTCCTTCTTGGTAGCTCACCGTTTTCGTCTGCTCCGGTCATAGAGGTGAGACGCTTTCTCGGGGATGAAGGGGATTATCTCGTCACGGGAAAAGCGCTCGGGCTTGCTTCCTACATTTGAGAGATACAGTTTCCAGGAAGATCATAACCTGCCGATGACTCCTTCGGGGAACTTGTGGAAGTGTCAGTCCTCTGTCGGGCGGTCAAGTTGACGACCTCCTCCCCCTCGGGTCCTCTTCTTTGGTAGCTCGCCCTTTGCGTCTGCTCCGGTCGTAGAGGCGAGACGCTTTCTCGGGGATGAAAGAGGATTATCTCGTCACGGGAACGGTGCTCGGGCTTGTTTCCCACATTTGAGAGGGGCAGTTCCAAGCCGATCATAACACTGGAATAGGTTCGGACGGGAGCACTAAGTGAATGAAACACTAAAGGATGGTGGTAGAAGTAATAGTAATGAGCATGACTCAGTAAATTGACAGTGAATCCGCGAAAAAAGATTAACACTAAAAACCACTGGAATTGGTTCGGACGTGGACACTAAATGAAGGAAATACTCAATTATGATGGTATAAATCAGTCATGAGCATGATTCAGCAAAAATGACAAGGACTCGTCGAAAAAAATATTAACACTCAAAACCCACTGAAATGGGTTCTGACGTGGATACCAAGTGAAGGAAACACTAAAGCATGATGGTAGAAGTCATAGTCATGAGCATGACAGCAAAAATGACAATGAATCAGCGAAAAACATATAGCACTCAAAAACTACCGAAATGGGTTCGGACGTGCGTACTAAGTGAAGGAAACACTAAAGGATGGTGGTAGAAGTCATAGTAATGAGCATGACTAAGGCTTTCGCCCTAAGGTCTCTTAGGTGTAGCTAAATTAACTCCTGAGGACTCATGACATGAATGTCATGACATGCGTGTCATGTAGGTCATCAAAGAGCCGCCTACATCTTGGTGCTCTCATGGTCATTTCGTTAACCTTGTAGGCTCCCCGCCAAGTCCAGCAATCTGGGACATCGACTACTGCGGCGAAGCCGACCCTGGGGCGATGCGGTTGGCGTAACTCTATGGGAAGCATTTTTTAAAAATCGATTACTGAGCAATGGCTCGTTTTTCGCGATTTGCACTTTAGGCACTAAATCCCGACAACGTTCTCATGGTATATGTCGAGTGTAGTCTAATTCCACTGGCTGGATTTTTTTCCTGGGACACTTTTGTAGACCCATTGAAAATGCATGGGGTGATTTTTAAAATGTAGTTTGCAGAACAGTAAAAACTCATCCGCTAATTGCACTCTAGTGGCACATACTTTAGGTCTCTCTATATATGTAGGTCCAGTTTGGTTTTAATCCGCTGGCTGAATTTTTTTCCTGGGGCGCTTTTGTTTGGCTACTATGCGGCAAAGCATCTCTACAGGGGCAAAAGATTCGTTTGCCGTGGAATTGATGGTAAAGAGCTTGCGGACCATGTCAAAAATGGACACGAATGTTCAGCTGTGATGCATATTTGCGCCATGACGTATAAGAAAAGATGATGGTATTAGATTCTGCAAGAAGGAGCGGGCCAAATGGCTTTATGGAGTGCCATCCAAGCGCGAAGCCTGGTTGCGCGCCCCCCTTTTTCTCAAGTTTCGGTGCATGGTAAAGTGTTTCATTTGGTATTTAGAAAGATAAGGTGCTTAGACAGATTTAGTATTAGGCAAATTTTTGACACAAAAAGACATCGCCAAATAGAGCACTTGTTACGTGTGTTTAGGTGTTACTTGTTAGGTGTTTACTTAATTTGTTACGTGTGTTAAGTGTGTTTAGTGCAATGTGCCGACAATGCGAAGGTTTGAATATTATCAGTGTAAAAACAAATTGAAAGTAAAAACTCATGATCTATAGTGCGCGTGACGGAACGAAATAAAGAGGAAAAGATAGTCCCCGTGTTACAGCGAAAATCAGCAGCTTCGTCTCGTTTAATAAACCATCCCGTTTTAGTTTTAAATGCATGAGCATTTCTATGCCTACCAAATGAGAAATTTGTCCGTCCGTCACGTAAGACGAATGCAATGGCTCATAACCACGTAAGGCAGAGGCTACAAGCGCTCAGCGAAGTGAAGTGAACAGCGCATACATTAATTCAGATCACCCATACAATGCACAGAACAGCACACGTTTCAATAAAGAACAAGTGCAAAACAAGCATCCGAACCATGAATAAACATTGCATGCTCCCTCAGCAATTGTAGTGGTGGTTTTGTAACAGCTTAGCTGGACATCCAGGTTGATAAGGACCGATAATAGTTCGTAAGGGTCGGATCGTGTTCGATAAGGTTGATAACGACCGATGAGGGTTTATAAGGGTTTACGCTGGTCGAATCAAGTTTCATAACATTGATGATGACACCGGGCAGCGTGGGGATTGGCAAGCGGCCCAATGCTTCTGCATACTTAGGCAACTCCAAGAGGAGGTTCTGCGTGATTTCGTTTTTCAGTTCGGAAGTATAACTAAAATCTTGCGTGCCTGTTAAGTGTACGCAAATCTCGCACGTTATACGCGAAGGTAAGGTTGTGAAGGTTTGAGAAAGTGGAGCCGCAACCGCTGAAGGGCCTGCTGTGAGCCACACGATTGCTTAGCTGAGCAAATTGGTAATCTCTTGAGAATACTTCTCGGAGCCCCGCTTTGTCGGGAATATTTCCTCTCGCAAGGTGACTCTTACAATGTCCTCGTAGCGCAGCAAAACACTGGTCTGACGATCGTTCGGACATGACAAACCTGATTCCGGGCTTTTAAATGCAGTCGCACCAAATCGCTTGGAAATACGAAGGAAACATACAATGCGTTTGTTTCTCCACAAACTCAGTCGTACTGTGGGGAAACAAGCTTCTAGTTTATGGCAGCGGTATTTCTCGTACACAACTTTTTTTTTATTATTGTGAAAACAGTTATATGTACACTCCAGGCGCATTTACGCCGACGTCATCCGCGTCGCCTTCGCTGTCGCCGCGATGTTCCATGTGAAGTCCGACTGCGATAACATCGCGGCCGGATGTCGTATGTTGCCGGTGCGAGTGGAAGCGTGCCAGATTCACCTTAGAAGCCTGGTGGCTCAATCTCGAAGGATATGAAAAACGGCGCACAACAATGCCGCAAGCAAGCACGTCTCGCTGTGTATTGTGTGTATTACACGGACAAACAGGTGCACGCAGAACATCAACTCACCACTCTCGGGTTGCACTAAATGCTGAAGAAATTAAACATTCACTGTTAAGATCACCGTGTGCCATCGTCAGTCAAAGCAAACAGCAGAGAAAGCTTCGCTTACTCTGCTTACCACACTGAGTCGGATCCACATAATTTTATTGCGATTGCAAATATATGGGCACTCCAGGCACATTTCCGCCGTCGTCGTCGACGTGATGTTTCGTATAATGTCCAAGTGCGATAACATTGTGGCTGCGCGCCGTATGGTATGGGTAAAGTGAAAGCGTGAGAGGGTGAGCAAAGAATGGTTGCTCAGTCTCGCGTGCGCAAGGGAGGAAGGCGGGGAAAAAGCGCCCCGTCTTCCATCGCGCACAAGGCCGCAGGGAAAGTGGGGGACGTTTTACTCCCGTGGCGGCTACGTATAACGCGGCTGAGCGCGGCCGCGCGGCCCCGATCTAGAAAACCATCTGCACTGGGTACAAAGTCTAGGCGGGCCGATGACTGGGACCCTATAACGTAAAACTATTCCAATCTGTTTTCCTTCTAATCACCTGATGTCCAATTTACGTAACCGCCAACGCAAGCATCGGGCGGTGACTCGCAGCGTTGTTTGAGAAGGCTATTGAAACGCTCTCCTATTTTATAGGAGGTCACATGTTGTTTGCTTTCAAAAGGAATAGCATTGCCTAACTTAACATATATTTCTTACCTGATTGGCTGACCAAGGGCGATGAGCACGCAGAAGTGGAGGGGGTAACGTGGGGCCGGGCTAGCGCAGTGAAAGTAGATAACCTGATGAGCAGGGTGTTGCCGGCGTCTGCGTTTGCCCTGCTTCTTCTTACTTAGCTTTCGGTGTCTGCTATAAAATCACGTCGGCGTGCAACGGAAACCTAACAATGCAGCTAAAACGAATCTTCAGTGAAGAAAATTTGACATAACGATGTCGTTTTCGTGCTGAAAGGACTCGACAACCATATAATGTCACGCAAAATTTTTAATATAGGCAAATAAATTCATTCTCCACGGCAGCTCCGACTAGCCAGTGCCAGAGCGATCGGCGGGTACCCACCTTCTATTGATGTCGGAACGGCGCAGTGTCCGGCTATTAAAAAAAATTAAGTTTTGATCGGCGTAATAATGCATCTTTAATGCGTACAAGCCACCTTAACGCAGTGATTTTTCACGGTTTTTGGACGTCAGGTGACAGACAGGCGAAGTGGACGCAGCCCGAAAACTTTTGACCAATTGCGGATGGCTGATGGTAAAAAGGCATAGAATCGAAAAATAATATTTTTCTGTTGTTCGGTCTCACATGCATAATTAGTGTGCACACGTCATATAAGAGTGAGTAGCTCTCGCGGTTTTTTAACAGCGGAGCTGTTTAAGCCGAGCGTTAGTCCGTAACCTGCGGACAGAAATTGTGGGCCGATCCTGGCGGTAGTGCAGAAAGGGTCCAAGCGCAATGACACATAGCTCTGTGAACTGGCGAAGCTGAGCCTGGATAAGTCTAGCTAAGCATGGTTGGGACTACTTAAGCTTAGTCTCTCATCAATAGGCAATCGATAGTCAACCAGCAACTAATCGATAATCGATAAATGATCAATAAATTCCGGAAAATGCTGGGGATGAATTGGTAGTGCTTAGCCTAGCCCAAAAGTCAGGCCAAGCTAGGTGCCCATCAGCTCTGCTTTCTCTGTAGCATTGCGCCTCCCGTGCAAGCTACGCTAATATTTTTCCTTTACGTTGCGTGAAAGACAAGTGAAGTTGGGCAATCATGGAGGCCTGATTGCAAAAATAGAATAGAAGCAGTTTGGAATAGCTTTTCGTTAAAGTGCCCCTGATGCCTTCGTGTGCGGTGTATTCTCGGCGCAATTAGTTAGCGTTGCAGCTAGAAGTAGCACGATGGACAATTCGCTCGCTGTTGCTGCCACTCTCCCCTACGCCATCGTTTTGACAGTGAGTGTCCGCGCTTATCGAGAGAGATGTGCTCGTTTGTGATTGTGCGCGCGTGACAACGTGCAGGTTAATTTAGTTAGTAAGCGAATGTTTACAGCCGTTTATGCAGCTGATAAAACGCTAACCTTAGTTTGCACAGCTGTCTAATAAATTTCTGTCGCAATGAGTGATTCGCCTGTCGGGCGAAATTGACCTTATTGTTAATATTATTGTAGTTAATATTATTATTACTTATTACGCTCAAGCCAGGCGCAATACACATACAAGTTTCGAATACAGGCGCAGTTCTGTCTTCTTGCGACTGAGTGCCGATAATTTTTTTCGAGCAAATGGGGCACAGCGTGTCGTTTACAAAAAGGAGCTTGGTGTCTGCCACTGCGGATACGGTGGCATAGACATGTTGTAAATCCGGTTTTCTATTGGATGGCGCATATCAGCACGCAGAAAGAGAATTTCGGGTGGTGGGTCGATTCCTTGTTGGAAAAATGGATATATTCTCTCGCGCAAGCCGTTGCTTTAAAAGTGAATCCAAAGTACAAGTGCCGAAAAATGGTGGTATTAGGTAGTGTGCGCTCTTTCCCGTCTCTTGTTGTTTTCTTCCTGTTTGTTTTGGGCAGCGTCTCAATACATTAACATAAGGTCACTGTCTCGTTCGACGAAAACACCTAAACATTTTTGCAGTAGGTAGAGTCATCTGCGTTCGGCGTTCTTGGAAGTAGTCCCCTTCCGAGGTGATCAAAAAGCACAGTGCTACTTCATCTTTCTTTTCCTTTTATTAAACGTGCGACATTTAACGGTAGTGCGCGAAGGCAAGTATTACAAGCTTTTGCACTGTAGTCGTTTTTTATTGAAAGCTGCACACGTGGCTCCATTCTCGTGCGGCCGAGACGTGGACTGTCAGAGTATGGTCATTTATCGGACAATGCCAGGGCTACTACTTTTATTTTCTTGCCAAAGAAACGTCCAACGCCCCTAGTCGGTCAAATAACAGTCATAACCTTACCACAAACAAGACAAATTGGCTTTGTGCTTTTGAAAGCGGATAGTGATAGTCTATCAACTCTTTGTCTTTGGATCTTAGCACTTGCTTTCTTTCAAGCCCATACTGCCCTAGAAAAAAGTCGGCAGAATTTTTTTTTCTGGTTACAATAAGCATTCTCAATAGGAAGTTAACATTTTCGACAGTATTCGTCTTCTACCGCAGTGCGACGTGTGTGGCGGCGTTGTGTAGAGATTTGGGGAAAAAAGCGGTCAAATACGATATTGAGCAGCTGACTGCTGCACTCTCGTTAAATGCTAAACGCTTTTTGGGTGGCATGACACCATTTACACACCCTTATATTGTCATTTTCTTGGTACATGAAAAATTTGTGCTCTTCAAATGAATGTTCTATGGTGTAAGTGCTGCATTGTTTTGCTTCTTTTATTTAATGTACTAAGCTTGAAAATGCCGCTAGTCAGACATAATAGAGCACAGAGAAAAGGCCCAACTGCACGCGGCATAGTCTTATCCTTACAATAAATTCGCAACGAGACAGATCATGAATCCAACTACAAAATGATATCTCGCACCAAAGGAATGTGGGAAAACCACTAGGATACACTAAGTTCGACAATATTATTGTTAACAGGTGTTTCAAGGGTGACGCAAGGCGACAACTGTTGCATATGACGGCGTGCATACGACTAGACCATCAATAGAATAACATGACTTTAGTGAACCAAGAACCAATATGCAGGCCATGCGGTAAAACTTTATTATAGGAACACATTTTCAGCATTGTTCATACAACTCACCGCTTGAAGCCTGTGTATATTTGCCTGTGTATATTTGGTATGTATATGTTTTATTGATGCATGGCCCACTTTGGTTATGACCCTGCGTAACACCGTGACTAAATTTTGCCTCATCACACGCACATTTAAGCCTTCTTGAAAACAGAACCAGGACGATTCAGTCAGTGGAACAGCCTTTCATTTATTTATCACACAGTCCCATATTCGCTCGAGGAGGATTATAGCGGGGAGCATGTATACACGCATTAAAACTTTTTTCAAGGTAACATTATAAGAAGTGATGCCCAACCCAAACAAGATCTAAAACAGAGTAACAAAGCACCAGCGGCGGAATTCACAAAGCTTTTCGATCGTAAGTGCTGCACCATATTGGCTGACACCTGCTTCTGCGAACAGATTTAGCGTGAGAACGTTTTTGTGAATCCGGCCCCAGTATGTAGCATACAGTAGTTACCATGAGCCTAAAAGAAAACGATTTTTAAATTAAAGGCGTGTAAAATTGTTATACATTACCAGGAATTTAGGACATCGCCGAACAGCGCCTCTAGCGGCCGCCTCTGAAAACATACGCGTTTTATACGGGAGAGCGTCGTTTTTTTCCAAATAACTAATCATAGAAGCCATGTTTTAAAATATTCCCGTGGAAATAGGCTCTTGGCGCTTAGCCCGAAATAACATGCAAGTGGTACCATTACTTACGGCAGAAAACTCGTTCCAAATTGTGGGCGAAGTTTCAGTTATGGGAGTCTATTGAAAAGCCAAAATTTTGGAGGATTTTTTGGCAAGTAAAAAGCAATTTGCGATGAACCTATTGCATTGACTGACGTATTCCTGGGGATTTATGAACTTCAATGATTTATCAACTTCAATGAATCAGCTTTCAGCTAGTTGCAGCAGCAGCTCTTGAAATGGCAAAGAAGTCGTTCCAAAATCGCAGTTTTCATAACAAGGTCGCGGAATTTATTGTGGTACATATATAAACCTAGTTTTCGCCAACAGCAGCATTTCGAAGCGGTAGCCGAGCGTGTTGAGCGACCACAGATCAAGATCACTGATAACCAGGATCGTGAGTTCGCAGGTTCGAAGCCAGCTGTGCCGCGCTTCTTCTTATCACTTTGTCGCTGCTTAGTTTGGCAGTTTTTCCACCCGATGGCATATTCCGAAATGCAGGACATTTGGTTACGGTTCTTGTTTAGTTTCTTTCTACTGTACCAACGTCTTCCTAAAACAATATCTGGCTGGTTTAGAGAACATGCGAACGTGTTTCCAATCATCTTTTGCACTTTAGGTATATATTATTTTGCAAAATAAACCCAGGTAACGTGTTTTGAAAGTACATTTCTTTCTTAAGGTGGATATTTATGAAGACATTACTAAGAAATATTCTGCCTTTTCAGCTACGTCTTGGGAAAGGCGTGTTTTGTGCAACTATTGTGCGGCTTGAAACGTGCCACAAAAATAAATAGCGCCCAGTGTGTGCAATTAAAAGACACAGAAGTAGAAAAGTTGGCTGCAGCCCCAGACGTAGTATTTTTACAAAGGAATGCAGTTGAAGCTATTTGACTGAGTGCATTTGCATTATATCAAAGCAGAATTTTTGCGTATACCTGACCTTCAGTGCAAATGAAGGCTATCCGAATTAATGCACAAGCTTGTTTGCTTAGTACAAACCAGTACCTCGAAACATAAACATTCTACCCTCAATATGCAGCGCACGTGTCCTATCATTTGAACCATTCCCATATACCTTCACAAAATTCCAGAAATACTAAAAGTCTTCATATCCTTTTACCCTTTTACAACAACTTACGCAGAGGAGTATTGGAAATTATGAGAAAAGACTCTGGGACGTGTTAATGTAGCCTGTCGTGTAAAAATAGAGAACGACTCCAATCACAGACCACACCCTTTTTGAATTATGCCCACAAAGTTGTGCAAGAAGACACTGTTTTCGGCTACAATTACCGAAGTTGCCATATAGCATTCTGCTGTTCTGTTCTTGACTAACTCTATTGCTGAATCAGGTCATAGCACCATGATATGATTACTGGTGCAATTCTTTAGTAATTATGTGCGAATATTCTCCTACCCTAAATTTAACGTGTTTGAATAACTGAAGAAAAATGAGAAAGGACCATGACGGTTTGCAGAAATGTTCCTTTATTATAATCGTTTATGACCCATATCGGTACGGTCGTTTTGTCATGATCACGCCAGGGTGCACTGAGCATCATTTATCATTTTGTCTACTGCCTATAAATAAAATACAAAAGTGTCGTTCCTTGTGTGTGAGTAGCACAATGGCAGTTGAACCTTTGACATGGTCCTACTAAGCCAAACCTTTCCTTTTCTGCCATGGTGCCACAGGAGATGTCAATTTCACACTTTATTTTCGCCCCTTCAGTTTCCTAGAAAGCATAGGGAGGTACACAAGACGAATAGGCGAAATTTTGAAGTAGTCCTGAGATTTCAGTAAAATTTCATAGGCAATGTTATTATCCTTTATTTGTTTACAAATTTATTACACCTCATTGGTGATAATAATGACACTACATAGTAGTTAAGTTCTTATACTTAATACATCATGCCTGAGATGGCTGTCCTGAAAATTAACCAGGTGTAAGCATTGCATGACGTTGCCTGGAAGGCCATTCATTAAAAAATATGTGCAGAATAAAGAAAATACAAGTGTTCAATGGCACCGTCACCGTCAAAAGTTTATGCGGCCGAGATCCTGCCAATAGGTTCATTTTCAACGCAGCTACGCCCACAGCCAGTAAAAGTATGCAAAACTTTTGTTTACTCTAGACTAGTATACGCTGTAAATCCGAATGCCACGATGCGTGCCTCAGGCGCAGAAATATAATATTTTTTCAGCTTGAGGCGTGCGAAAGCTTTGGACGCTGACTATACGTTCTGAAGGCCAGGCTGCTTTTAGCTTATACGTGATGACAAGCGCCGAGCTCTTGATGATGGAATATTAGAGCGTAGAATTGTAGAACTTGTGCAAGGTCAGGTGACTTCACGACGCAAACCTAGCGATAGAAGCTCAGCATGCTTTTTGTTTATTAACACTGATGATAAATGAATAATCAGAGTAAATTAATGTTACTGCCCGTTTCTGGACAGACTCGAGTGTAATGCATACGTTCTATATCACTGAAGGTTCCATGCTAATTCCATACAGGGCATTCATATTCTAATTTTGGCCTGTCTTACGCCTACCGAATCTTTAGCAATGAGAAGAGGTAGGCAATTGCTTCTTGGGATGTAGCCGAGGCCATGGTAGATGTGATTAGTAATGCGGTATATGTGAGTAGGCTGACGGGATTACATGAAGTACGCCAACGTACCTAGGTTAAGTCACGGTTGGAAATTACAGAAGCCTGTTATTGTATATTTGTATGAAGTCATGTTGAGA